>NC_056728.1:1854319198-1854334198 GCF_019279795.1 Protopterus annectens
CACTATATTCAGGAAACCAAATTGGAGGAATCATATGCTATACTACAATAGCATGCACCCGAGACATGTTTTTCAGAATATTGCTGAAAATCAAGTGACCAGGATATCCAAGTTCTGTACTGACGATGATGATTTTCTGCTGGAACAAGACAAACTCTTACAGAATTTTGCTTCAAGAGGCTATAATGAAAAACAATTAGTCATGAGTAAAGGCAAAGCAATGTCCATTCGATACAAGAAAGGGCAGCCATACTACTTGAAATGGAAGCCGAGTGATGTGAAGAAAGGTGGGAATAGCAACAGTCTCAGATGCATGATGACCTACAGCACTGACTCCTTTGATGTCCATGAAACCATCAAGAAATTTTGGCCAGTCTTAACTGCTGACAGTAAAATTAAGAGAATTGTAGGGGAAACACCTAAGTTTGGTTATAAAAACAAGAAGAACTTAAAGGATTTATTGTGCAGCTATGATGGAATACCTAACAAACAGAGTACAGAAGGAAGAAATAGGTTAGGAACTTGGAAATTTGGCTTTTGCAAAGCTTGCAGCCACATTAAATGTTCCAACAGTTTTGTTCATCCGGTAACTAACAAATGCTATAAGTTCTCTGGTTTTACTAACTGCAACACCAAGAATGTTGTATATGTTGGCACTTGTAATTTGTACCAAGCCTATTATGTAGGAAAGACCAATAGAAAGTTTAAGGAACGGATACTTCGCCACCTGTTAGACATCAAGAATAAAGTGGTAACCAATGCCCTATATGGACATGTGTTTGAAAATCCAGGGCATTCATTTAGCTTTATGGTTATCTCAAATGTGACTACTAACCTCCGTGAAGGAGACATTGTCAACAAAACTGAAAAGGAAGAAAGCAAATGGATCATGAACCTCAGAGCTAATTTATTTCCAGGGCTCAACAGAGTAGTTCCTATTAAACCTATTTTGAAAGAGAGAAGCCTAATTAAGAAATGAAATGGAAGCTTAAGGAAGGCGTGCATCTGGTTGCTGTATGTGATTGGTTGAGCAATTAAGGATCTTTATTTAACAGCAGTAAGTCAGGTCTGCACACTAGGATCTGAAGAAGGTTTTTTAACTGAAAGCGCTTATCCTGTTTGACCTGAACTTGAACAGCACAATTTGTGCTTTGTATTTCTTCGTTTTATTAAAGCCTACATTTTAACAGAATTTCTCACTGAACTTTTCGTTATGGTGGAAGACTTTTTTTCATTTTACAATTAATCTTGTAGGATTCTTATATTTTTTTTAGCCATCATTGTATTTTTGAAACTTGTACACCAGATAAATATGGGGTTCTACAGAAATCATACTATGGTGATGAGGAAAGAAGAATAAATGTTATGTGTTGTGTTTTCTGTAATGTTTATACTACATTTGTCATGAATGTGGAGCTTGCTAATATCATCAACATTATTCTGGAAAAAAACATGTACATGTGAGATAATTCTATTGCCATACTATTATAAAAAGAATGCTCAGACATTTAAGGCTTATGTACTTCTGATGACATGTAACATGAAGAAGATTGGAATGATTAGATAAATTGTCAGATAATGGTGTCATACCTTCCAGGTAGACACATAAAACAAATAAGTGACTGTTTTGACAACAGAACTTAACTGTAACTAGGAAATCCTATGAAAAAGTTTATAGTTTGGGATAATGTAATTCAGAAATCTATTGAAAGTAGGAATGACTCAGACTACCTGACAAGCACTTAACAAAACCAATTTTATTGGCAGAGATCCTAAATTCTCGACTGTCAGAAAAACATTCCTGAAAGGTGGCAACCCTTGTAATGCTGCCAAATCCACTCTAGTTATAAACATCAGAATGATTCTGTGGGGCTAAAATGTTGTCATCTTCCAAGCACTTCTTGGTAGGTAATTCCTTGCTTCATATGAGAAAGAATTGTGTTTCATTCAGTTAGTTTTATATTTCCATGGATTTGATAATCTTCTTCTTTTGGCTTTTGCTGTTTTAAAATTATTGTTTTAATAGTCACATAATGCATATGTGGTATTTAGCCCTGATACTCAGATATAAAAAGTGCATTCCAAATAAATCAGACAAAGCAATGTCTTATATATACAGAACAATTGCCGGTGATACAGTTATTTAATATAAAATTCAAAAATAATTCCATTTCTTCCATAAAACCATTTATCTGTAGAAATTATTTGGCAAAAAGAAAACAGTGGATTTTGCATGTAAAGGCTTATGCAGCATCTCACATAAAAAAATGAAGGTCAAATGTTATTTTTGTTATGTAATCCACACCACCTACAACAGCAGAAACAACTTTTCCTTCTGTAAGGGAAGTGGATTATTTCATAATGCCATGACAGGGTGCATTCTATATATTACAGTCATGGCTAGTGCAAAGCACTTCTGTCTGTCTTACTGTATTATAACTTTACTCTCGTTATATAAATATCTCATTATTTTTTTCTCTGGTGCTAAAATGCACTTTATCAAGCTTAAGGTCCATGTTGTCTAATTTCTGTACAGATGACCTTTGCTTCCTTGTACTTGAATGAACTTGTGAGCTTCACCTCATGGTATACTTGACTTATGCCATGATTTTTGTGTATTTGTAATGGGGGACAATTTACATTTCAGTCTTTAGAAGTACAGAAGGTTATAAATGGTCCTCTTGTCTCAGTCAGACAGACCTTTGCAAAAGTTAAATGCAGACCAGTTAACTCATATATGCTGACTTTTTCTACTGCACACACAGTTAAACATATCAAGCATTGTGTCTTGTCAGCGTTAATAAATATTTTGTGATTTATTTCATTCGTGGTTGATGACTTCGTTTTTTTCCAAACTCCTTTGTTTGGTTACATATCAAGCTATATTATACCCTTATTGCACTGCGCCATTATACAAACAAATAACTTCTGTTACCTGTGTCTGAAATATGGGATGCCAGAAAAATTCTGTTAATGTGTTCTTCAGCCATAATAAAACATTAAACTTCTTTTTACATATTTACATCCAAAACTTGGAACTCTCTTACTAATTTAATTTCTTAGGCCAGAACTGATGTTGAATGGTACCTGGATGATTTAAGACATCCTGCTGTCTTGGCAAATAAAATCAAATGATACCCTCCTGAAAGCTGCATCTAAATTGTTCATTCAGGTACCAGTATACTACATTCTCACAGTAATTGGCAGATGCTTGCATAAGTATGAATTCATGTATCAATATTTTTTATTTATCCTTTGTTGACTGAATTAGTCCTTCTAGGATGGGAGCCTCTTTTCAAGGAAGATCCAAGGTGGTATTTGTGCAACTAGGGGACATTTAGCCAGGGCATCAGTGTAATTTCCGTTAATATTTTTGTTTGGTGTAGTGGGATCTTTTACATTCACCTGAGCTCCCATCAGTTCAAGCAGATGGCACTCAGTTTAACATATCATCACAAGGATGACACATTTAGGAGTGCAGATCCCCCTTTATGCTGCACTGCAGTGTCAACAATCAATCTATCTGGTGTGAGAATAGAACCCACAAACTTCTGCACCACAGGTGTGTTACCTGTTGTACCACTGTCACTGCATTTAGCAAGAAAGCCAGCCGTAACATACTTATTAACAAGCATGCCACTTGGCATCTCAAAATAGATCACTCATTTTGAGTTTCTTTGGATCTTTAGCCTCCTTTCATTCCTCATACTACCTTGACCTATGATGATGCCTTACATTGACAGTGTGCTAGAATGACTATTGAGTATTAACAGTAATAACCTGCTGTGGGGAGTCTTTTTTCTGGTATGCAATAGGCTCCTAAAAGTGCAACTCACTTTGCTTATGAGCGTCCTTAACCCTGTACCCCATTGCTCCCAGGACTTAGAGATATCTGGCATTTCTGTAGGATGACACTCTCTTTCCTTTAGGAATCTTAACAAACCCGCCTGAGTTTAGAAATGTTACTCAGGGCTATGAATATCAGATTTATATTCTGCTCTGTTTAAATGCAGGGCTTACCTTGTTGACTTTCATAGCTGCCATTCATGACTCTTATATGACTGCACTGATAATGCCACAGTGCCTTTTAATAGAATGTGCTTATGTAGAAATAAAATTCTTGTCTGTAATTTTGGCATGTTCTTTGTCCTAGAAGAGTAGCCAGTGGGAGAGAACTGAATGGTCCATAGCTAAGCATTGATTACCATCCTGAAGGTTTAAATAGGATGATTAAAATATGGTACCAGGTGGAGTTTGGAGAGACTAATAGCCTTCTTAGTCTGGATATGTTTGCCAGCATGTGTGGACTGCCTGCATTGATTTACTGAATATCAAATGTCCCATAAAGGTTATGTCATTTCAAAAAATGTCCTAGTTATTCATTTTTGTTATGACCCAGCTCCACTTTCGACTAGTTGCTGATCCCTTGTTCATATGTGTTGCTCGAATGGACTATATGTCAATTGATAATAGGTGATAGGGAATGAAACTGATGACATAAGCAGAGTAAGGATTCCAAATATTATACAAATGAATACGCCTGTCATAAATGCTGATAAAGTTGTAGATTACAGTACAAGTAAACTAAACCTGTTGAGTATCAGACCAAAGGGGGCATAATTAAAAAGGACTGCATCTATCTGCATGTCTATCTATCTATCAAAATATAAGCAATTAGTATATAAATAACAGATTATATGCCTGCAAGTGCACTGCATGGTAGACAGTGCCATATTAAAAGCAGGAAACATTATATTAAACCCAAGTCCATTATTTAACTCCCCAAATTAATAATGTACAAGTACAATCAATATAAGAAAGACAATATTACAATTGCACTTCTAAATTTTGATAGCATATATAATAAGTGGAAAACAACTGAAACTTGGACCACACAAAATAACTAAATCATACCAAAATGCAAATCTTGGCTTAAAGAATAATATTGTACTTCCCACTACTTGCATCAGAATGGGAGATCCTTGTATAACAATCAGCCAGGACTATGAACTACAGGAGTTGTCTTATTAATTAAAAATATAGCCCTTCAAATTGCTCTAACTGACTGAAACACCTCAGGCAACGACACAAATCTTAACTAGTGACTTGCACAGCTAACCTTCAGTAATGCTGTAAAGCTAGTCATTTTCCCTACTGTACATCTCCCTCTAGTAAAAATATCAGTACACAAACAGTATATCAGACTCTTACAACCAAAAAAAAGGAAACTAGTGGTATTAGAAGACTTAAAAGTAAGCTGGCCATGGCTTCACAATCACACATTAGCCGAACAGTAGCCAAATCCTGGCTAACTCAGGTATTACTAGATCATATCTATCTAGTAACTCATCTTTAAGAAAAGACTTATAATAGATTCACAGACTCATTGGTAAGTACTAGGCTAGCTGCCATTGTTGTCCATTTTAAACCTAGCCAATTTCCCTTTGGATACTTAAATCAATTTATTATATTTGGTGTTGCATTGGCCTTATCCATCCCATGGTTGATATTTATATATATTATCCCTAGTGAGACTAACCAAGATCATACCATAGAGAATTTTAGAAGATCCATGCATTGTATAAAGCAGTGAGGAGCAATCTTTGTCCATTAGGAGCATGGGGGGGGGGGGGAATTGTGGGTTACATTTTCTATTACCTCTCCATAGATCCAAGTTTTACTTGAATGTGGGAAGGTCTGAGCTTTGTCTTTTGTGGATGGGGAGTCTTTTCTAGAGCAGTGGTATCCTTTGTGAGATATATGTGTCCCTCCTTACTGTTCAGTTGAGGTTGCTCAAGATGTTTATATACCTGAACGAAGTATGTCTGATACCATTTGACTTGCTGATGTGCAGTATGTCCTCCCTAATACAGGAGAATGACTGTAGCTCTTCTCCATTTGCTTGGTACAAAACCTGTATGGAGGCAAAGGTTGAACAGTGTTGTTAGGGCAGTGTCTAAATTATGCTTCATGCTATTTAAGATGCATCCGGAAAATTGTCAGGACTCTTCAATGTATATTTTTAGCATTTGACAGGGCTTTCAGAATTGGGTCTTGTGTGATAGCTGGAGGCGAGCTATTTTTGGCTATATATTCAGCCTCGGTGTAGGTAACATAGTTCACAATCAGCTCAGCACATTGCTCCTTTGTGCTTTTGAGACAACGAACATAATTTAAAAAAGGCATTGTGATTGTCTTTGGCTTGGGTGGCTATTTTGACCTCAGATATGGCTTTGGTGTATTTCATAAAGCTTATGAATTGTTTATTTCAATAACAGTAGTCTATCATTCAGGGAATTTCTCTTCTTACCTTTGGTCATATTTTTTATTCCTTTTATTGTAAAGCTTGTTGATACTACAGTTCCACAAAGGCGGGACTGTATCTGAGGCTTGCCCTGCACTTGGTCCTACATGGTACAGCTGCATCTATGCATCAATTTTTTTATTGTTATACTGTGATGGTGTACATTTCCATATTTAGCTGAGTTAACTGGGTTTGGTGGGGATTGAAGGTTTCCAGTTTATCACTTAGGAGTAGGTAGTTTGTCTTAGAGTAATTTCTAAAGATACCTTGGGTGGAACAAGTCTCTGGTTTAAATTTCATTTAGAAGGAGATGGTTTTATGGTCAGACCCAGCAAGAGACAAAGATACACAAAGGATGATGCAAGATGCCCACATATTAGTAAGGACAAGATCCAAGATGTTGTTCCCCCTAGTGGATATTCAGAATAATTGCACCAGACTATTTGTATTGACAGTGTCCAGGAATTTGTGTGCTTGTGCACTAGAGGTGGTGTGGGCTTTCCAATCTATAGATGGATAATTTAGATCACCTAGGAAAGTAGTATTAGGTTTAATACTGTGTGAATTTTGTTCCTGTAGAAAGATGCTGTGTTTTTTGTAGGTCAAACAAAGGAGTTATATTCCTAGCTAATACATAGTATGGGGCCTTTCTCACGGTTATAAATTGCTATGGATTGAACCCAGGACCTCATACATGCAAAGCATGTGTTCTACCACTGAGCACCATCTCCTCATATGCCAGCTTCTCTGACTGATGCTAACAAGAAATTGTTCTACCTAATCCACAGCCAAGTAATCTCTATATGATCCTTGAAATTAAAAATAAATAAATAAAACAAAGTAGACACAAGCACACACACACACACACACACACACACACACACACACACACACACACACACACACACACACACACACACACACACACACACATACCTGCTCTAAGATTTATAAGATTCACCCAAAATGTATTACAGATATTCTAAACAGAATATGCATCCATTAGCTGAAATATATTGTTTAACAAAAAGAACCGCAATATCTCCTTAAGCACTTTCTACAGTCTCTTACATCCCATCCAAAGCAGATTATTCCTCTGAGAAACACTACAAATCAGAGCTGACAAATGCTTGAGGATACCACAAGCCGTTAATCAACTTTTTGAGCAAAATGGCAATGTACAGCAGCAATGTAAAGCAAATGCTGATAATTTAGACAAAAAGCAGGGCTTCCAGATGCAATGATAAAACACTCTTACAGCAAACAATTCTGCTAAAGTCACATACATAAGAAACCAGCAACTCACATACCTTAAATCTCCTGAACTGTTCTGAAACTCACAAACTATTAACTGATAACCTGAAATGCTTTGCACAAAAAATGGAATAACAACTAAATTCTTAAGATCTCATCTTCACTTAAACCTTCATCTACTGATTTGAACCAAACCAGTCTACTCACACCTCCCAGTACAAAAAAGTCTCCCTTTGACTTGCTTTCATTCTGATCTAGGTCTATAACTGGCAAGTCAGTTCCTGAAGTTTTAGGAAACACAGATCAGACCACCTCCATATGCTGTAGTGCGTGTCATTCAAAGTTTATAAAATTTGCTGCAGGACATTTAGCCAAATCACCATGTCATATATATAATCTGACCCTTGACCTCAGGGACTTATGCCTACAGTTGTCAAGATATCATTGTTATACCTACTCTCCACATGAAAACTCTAACAACAGCCTCAGACTGTAGACTAATAGCTGTTCTAAGTCACTAGCTAAAAACCTAGAAGGGCTTTTATATAATCTATTGGTTTACTACAGTACAAATGGCAATATGCATACTTACTAACCAGATACATATATATCTATCTATATTTATATATATTTATATATATATATATATATATATATATATATATATATATATATATATATATATATATGAAATACCTTAATCCCTTAATCTCTCCCTTCTAATGTAACATAATTTTGACCTAGTGACTCAGCAATTAACTGGGTTAAGGCATACCTACACAACAGAACACTCACAGAGAATCTTGGCCTCAGTAATTCAGACTAATGCATACTCACTGCTGGAGTACACTGGGTTCATTCCTTGGACCCTTGCTGTTCTCCATTTTTATAAGTGATCTTACATACAATGTACCCACTTTAAAATGTACTCTGTATTCAAACAACATTATAGTTCTAAGATTCAGTAAGTCTCTAAACAAAGTGCAAGATGAACTCCAAACAGACTTCAGCCTTATATGGAATGGGACGAAAAGTATGGGCCTCATCAATAACTCTAGTAAAAAGATTACATTGGTATTTGACACTGATCAAAAACCTAGGAATAATTCTACTTTAGTTAAAAAAAAATCCAGAAGGAACTCCTTTTTCAACAGTTAACCAAAAGAGCTGTCACTTGGCCTAGTGTACAACAACAGGCATTTTCTACACATACAGACCTTATAACATAACATAACAAGTCCTTGGTTAAGTAAAAGCAGTTTGCAAATACTATAATCTGCTCCCAGTGGAAGCCAATAAGGTATGTTAATGCCAAAAATCAAACATGGATTAAGTATTTAGAATTCACCTCACCTAAAATACTAACACACTACAAATCGTTCTCAGTGGAACTGGGTAGATTGTTTCCCTTACAGGCATGTAGGAATACCACTATTCATCAATACTAAAGACACCCAGGCTCCATTGTATACAGGAACTACCCTCTACCTCTTAACTGTTTGATATTTAAGCTACCTGCAAGTACTGTCTACCCCTTTGGTTCTAAACTTAGTCAAAGAAAAAACAATTACTTACTACAATCAGTCAGTGATGACTCCCTCTCCACAATCAGTCCTACATTTATAAAGGCTACAGGTAAAAAACAGTCTTCACACATATAGCACCTGCTGCATATAATATCCTCATGCAAGAAATCTGAAAGGTCAGAGGCTTCATACAAATTTTAAGCAAAGGACTTGAAATACCTTAACAAGGAGTAAAAATACACCTGTTAAGATAATGATTGAAGCATATGACTTGATCGAAATAGATAACCAGAGCATTATCTTGACTATTGTTAAACCCAGAACAACATTTTAATTATTGTTAATCAATAATTTCACGTGCGATCATGATTACCAAGCTGATTAAGCAAGTCATACAGATACACACACACAGATATCTACATATATATATATATATATATATATATATATATATATATATATATATATATATATATATATATATATCAGTCACAGGGTAAACAAGACACACAGACAAACCATTTGGTAAAAACTGTAAGGAAAACTCAAACAAGCTAGAGTTTTCACTGCATGATACCTTAAACCTCCTGTAGTGGTGGCCCATGGGATATATGCAAATGAACATTCAGGACATTGCAGTTTTTACTGAAAGGTTTATCTGTGTGTCCTTTGTACACTTTGGTTTAGATGTTAGTTGGGATACTTTGCAAGCACCTTAATCTTTATGGCCATCTGCTGGGTTTAAAGACCCTATGTTTTTGACCCTATGTTTCTGAATAAACCCAAGCTATTCACTTATCCTGTGCTGACAAGGTCAATAAAAAGACCAAAGCATGCATGTCCACAGTTAGTGTGATTTGGCTTTATTGGCATGACTGTAATCATAAATCATAAAGACTTAAAAAATTAAGAAAAGTCATGGTCATTCAGAAACAATGTAGGTGAAACACTCAGTGTTCTGAAGCTGTCATTTGTATATATCCCATGTTCCTCCACTACAGGAGGTTTAAGGTATCACAGTGAAAACTCTAGCTTATCTCAGTTTTCCTTGCAGTTTAGATATATACGTATATACACATGCGTATATATAGTCACTGATTTATTTACCAGGAAAGTCCAACTTGGAACAAAGCCAATTTTCAGCAGAGTTCCAGGAAGAAACACTCCAGACACATGTCTTTATTACGTAGGAGGAAAATGCAGTACCCAGAGAAAACCCACATGAATGCAGGAAGGACATGCAGACTGTGCACAGAAAGCACTCCAGCAAAGAATTGAACCAGAGAACATTTTGCTATGAGGCAACAGTGCTACTGCTGCACCACTGCGCTGACACCCATAAATTGACCTTTCAAACATCAGCCATACAGTTTCAACAAACTACCACATATGGGTCAAGAAACAACTTTGGTGCATGCAAAATTTAAACTTAAAAAAAAACAACAAAAACATATTTTTTTTGCAGCCCCACACACCCCTGCTAATTATGTATGCAAGTCTGAGTTCATACAATATCAGAGAAAAGCATAATCCCCAACACCAAAAACTGTGCAGTCTTGCACACCTGCCAACCATGTTTTTAGCTGACCAAAAGTGGGCTATTAAACAGATGTTGACCAAAGTGAATTTAGACCAAAGACAGTACACTCATATATATATATATATATATATATATATATAGATAGATAGAGAGACAGAAAGATAGATAGATAGATAGATAGATAGATAGATAGATAGATAGATAGATAGATAGACAGACAGACAGATAGATAGATAGATAGATAGATAGATAGATAGATAGATAGATAGATAGATAGATAGACAGACAGACAGACAGATAGATAGATAGATAGATAGATAGATAGATAGATAGATAGATACATAGATAGATAGACTTCAAAATGCATTTGCTGTTTTAATCTTATAATAGATCGCACTTGCATGATTTCTGTGTTTTGCAGCTACTAAAACATTTTATTTTTAGACTACACTTGTATGACTACGTTTGGTAACCTATATAAATTCTACACATGTACTTGTTGCCTTTTTGCTATTTATGGTATTCACTGAAATAGCTTGTATCATGGCTGAAAAAAAAGAGTCTTGGACCTGTCCACAAATCCAGTTAATAAATAAATAAGTAAATAATAAACATACATTGCTTCATCAGATATGATTAGTCCTAGTAATAGCATGCATTGCCTATAACATCATATGAAACATTTCTGTTGAAATAAATATATGCGTGTAAATAACATAGCTTTAATTAACAGATCCTACAGCTGTGCAGAACATAGAAAACACATTTGGACAAACTGAAAGAGTCCAGTACCCTGACAAAGAATGATATTGAATGTTACAGTTCAGCTGCACACATCATGAAGTTTGTGACCTTCAACAAATGAGCAGAGTAATTATTATTCTTTGCTTTGAGACGTTGAGACCTCCCAGCTGCTATTATTGTACATGGCAGAACGTCAGTATGAAACCATCATATCAAAATATATGAATTATGGATATGGAGCCTTGTGAACCTGTTATTTGAAAAGATACATATTATAGACTTGAAACAATTGGTTTTACTGTTTTTTTTGTTATTTTACATTATGTATATGTTTCAGAATTTTGAACTTTATCTCTACAATATCACTTACACAGCAGCAAATTTCATATGGTCTATCTTAGTAGAAATAGCTATTAAAATCTCTCCTGCTGAGGAGTGACCCGCCCAGGTCTTAATTTCAGCCACACTCCTGAGATTGTTTGTGTCTTTCGGCTTTTTCCCGGTTAGGGGTTGCCACAGCGGAACTCCGGTCTGCTAATAATTGGCAATAGATTTTTACGTACTGACTTGCCAGCTCTGACGCACAACCTTCAATGAAGGTACGCCCATTCACACATGTCTCCACACAGAAGACGCTCTAACTGAGAATCGAACTGAACAGCATCTTACTGTGAGGCGACAACGCTACCGCAGCACCACCACCGCAGTTGACACAAACAAACTCCTGAGATTCTGGGAAACAAATCAACAAATATAGGTAACAGGAGATTTACAAAAAATATTTAAAATTCACACTGCAGAATTTGATAATGAAAACGTCAATATACATGACTGTTATTCACAAAAGTATTTTTATGCTAATAAAAAATAACAAACATTTATACCAAAATATTTAGTAGACATACCAGATGGCATTTTTTGCACAAACTGCCAGTATGGAGTACTATTCTCTGACTGTATCCTTTTCATTACAGAAGCAAATAGCACTGTCACTTAAGAGCCAAGCAGTTATTTTCAACTGAAAGGGAGCTGCAGTATCTGTGGAGAGATAAAAAGGACAGAATTAGATCATAGGATAATCACTGACTCATGTTGCAATACTGAAAAAGGAATGCCTTTGATAATAAAGTGGATTTTTTCTAAGGTATCTTAACAACCTGACACACACTAATGATGGCCCTTAAGTAAGTTTGTCGAGATGTAGAGGATACCTACAGACTGAGATACATAATGCAGAGCTGGGAAAGTCCCTTTATGAAATATCCTTGCAGATAAGGCATACAAACAATCTACAAGGAAAATATGTTTCAAATTATTCACATATATGTTCAAAACATTTCCATTTGAAAATGTAATCTCCTTTGTGACACTGCAATTAAAACTACAAAGCATATACTTTTTCACCTGGGAACACTTTTCATGTCTTTTGTTCCCACTTCTTATTCATATCTTATGTTTCAACAGCATATTTTTGTATAATCCCTCTGGGTGCACATAAAACAGTGTATGTTCATGATGAGAGGCATTGATTACTTAACATAGCTGTTTTGAAATCAACAGGGTTACATACTGAGCAGATGACTTTTATGAGAACGCCTGACTCACAAAGAGTTCTGATATGGGAACAGTACTCAAAATAGCTCATCGTACACACAAAAATAAAAAAAATATATAAGTACAGAACTGTGTTAATTGTGTTAAATGAAACTTTTTTGTCCAAAGTGTTGAACAATCCATTTTGCTCAATTATTTTAACCCTCCATTTGCTGCATTAAGAGTAAAATGTATTCTCTTCTGCTTGTTGTCAAGGAAAGAACAAAATCATGAGATGTCTTCAACAGTTAAAATTCTACCAGTATCAGCAGAAATAGGTCCCTGACACAACTCCTATCCAGTATTTCTTGCAATATTTTGTTGCCTACTTCTTGGCTTGTTTTTGTTTGTTACCTGATGCAGTTCCACATTCTGTCACTTTAGGTATACTTTTCTGCAAACTATAATTGCTTGAACTTTTTTTTGTCTTGTGCTCTGAAAGTAAGTTTATATATATATACACACACACACACACACACACATATATATATATATATATATATATATATATATATATATATATATATATATATATAGATATAGATAGATATACACATACATACAAATATGGGTACTTTTCGATTATCGGGGCAGCACTTCTAATTAGCGCATGCAATTTCACACTGCAATGATCTCACAGCATCTGCTGTTGTGTGCACCACACACAGTTATTTTCCTGTCACTTATAAATATGAAATTGTATACAGAAATCCGCAGATGACATTTAACTCGAATGTGACTTTCCTGATGGACCACATTAACAGTTGTAAGGTGAATGTGAACAATTGATGGTAAACAGGTTGTGAACTGGAAGGGAAGTTAGGTTTAATAGGAGGAGGCAGAGCGGAAGTGACACAACAATTCAACAGTATTTACTGAGCTGATTTTCTGTTTTTAATTGGAGCCAGAGAATAGCAAAGGCGGTCATTATCTGAAGCCACTAATGAGTAACAGCCTGTTGAACAACTGGATTGTTTTTTTCTATGTCTGACATAAGTGAACCGCATGAAAATAACCGTATCCCTTAAGTTTTCAGAATCAGCTTGAAAGTTCTTTGCTTTGTGATATTGTCATGTCTCCTGCTATTCCCTGTTATGACCTGCAGTTCCATTTATTGTTTACTATTTTGTTTTTTTATGGTCGAACACTTGTTAACCCACTGGTTAGGTTCCAGAGGCATTTATTATTATTACGGGACTTTTCCGTTATGTATTTTAATCTTTGATTACCAGCTCGCGTTGCAGTGGTGGTGCTGCGGTAACGTTGTCACCTCACAGTAAGACGCTGTCTGGTTCGATTCTCAGCTAGAACGTCTTCTGTGTTGAGACATGCATGAATGGGCATTCCTTCATTGAAGGTTGTGCATCAGGGCTGGCAACTCGGCACATAAAAATCTACTGCCAATCATTAGCGGACCGGAGTTCTGCTGTGGTGACCCCAACTGGGAAAAAGCCAAAAAGACACAACAACAACAACATTCTACAGCAAGGACTGTCTATCAATTTAACACATTTTTTTTGGCTTAGAGTCTTTGTTAATCCCTTTACAAAATTGAGATAACATTATCCTGACATAAAAATCTGACCCTGCTTTTAGGAACACGATTTTTAAGGTGTTTCTTTCTCTTTCAAAACAATTGCTTTAAGAAAAACTGCTGTGCAATCATTGTGTGCGCGTTAGAAGTGTTGCCCTGATAACATAAAAGTACCCAAATATGTGTACGTATATATAAATAACTTGGTATTAGAATGGTAATACCTAGGTTCATGGTGTATAGAAAGACCAAGGATAGAAAATGTGATTGCAATGCACATTATGGGCAAGGTTTTGCTCAGTGGAATCTTAAATGCTGAAGAAGGGCAAGAAGCTACGCTGACATTACAGCCTGCAAGATGGATGGGATATGGTAATTCTTTCTGCAAGAAGGAAAATAACAGGCTTTGCTGTAAAATGGAGAACTTCTCACAGTGATTGTTTCTCTAGTTAATTTCCCACCTAAAATGCTTACTGAGTGGATTTTAGATGTTATCCTGATGTTC